>NC_134500.1:40937720-40950220 GCF_040206685.1 Ascaphus truei
GAAGCGGGGGCATCCAGACACTAGTTAAGGGGTGCAGGAAACTAGTCATCCACATCTGGCTTTTTTTTTCTAGATTTTACATTTATACACACACACACACACCAAGGACTAATTGTAGTATAATGTAATACAATAAATAAACTAATATCAAAAACGAATGTTCTTACTAGGAATTTATTCAATTTATTTAATTTATGGCTTTTTTTAAAATGCGTGGCTGGGGGCGGGACTAGAGGCGGGGTTGGGGGCGGGACTAGGGGCGGGACTAGGTGGCGAGTAGATTTTTTGGTTCGGCGAGTAGATTTTTGGGTGATTTGTCAAGCACTGTATATATATATATATATATATGTATATGTATATGTATATGTATATGTATATGTATATGTATATGTATATGTATATATATATATATATATATATATATATATATATATATATATATATATATATATATATATATATATTGAAATCAATAAATGGATTACTCTAATCTATATATATATATCATATATTTTTTTTCTTTCAATAATGAAAGAACATTAAAAAAAAAACATTGGGTACTTTATTGATAAATCATTGCTTAGAAGCGATAAACTATTGGGAAAAGTGTGTGTGTGTGTGTGTGTGTGTGTGTATATATGTGTATATAAATATATACACACACACACACACAAACATACATACATACATACAAAAACAAGCAGCTGGCACTCTATATAATAAAGTACAGTTGTGGTGCTAGTCCCATGAAGAATAAATAAAACATATTACCATCCTTGCGTCAGGCAAAAAGAGGCAGCACTCACATCCAGAAGATAAAAAAATGTATTAAGGCATGTGTAGAAAGACAACCGATCCCAACGTTTCGGTCCCAGAACGGAACCTTTCTCAAGGGGGGGTGCAATAGACCTGGCGCCGACTACGCTGGAGATACCACGCAGTAAACAGTTCATTCTCCAAATAGGGGTGGATACGGTCTGACCTTTGCATATTATACCACAGAACATTTGTACCATTAGTGTATCATCTGAGTGTGCACCACATGCCTGGATACACTAACGTTGACATTATCCTCTGGGTGAGTTCTCATAGGCCCCTTTCCTATACCTTTTAGGAAGCTATAACATATAGCAGTCTAATCCCGAATATCTATAAGGGATTTTATTACTACATCCACCCACCCAGCCCTAGGTGGGTTAAAATTGGACACAGTCATGTGCTGTTGTAATACACCGTTTAATTACGTTTTAACACCCTATTTTTTATTCTTGGTTATTAATAAAGTATTTTAAATTTACAATTCTACATTTGTTGTGATTGAGTGCTGGAAGACTGGGTTCTTTTTTCTCCCATATGATACAATCAGTCTCCATCCAGTCAGCACCTCACTGTGGTTAGCATCAGCTGTGCGGGTTTTTCTTTGTGTATAGCAATTAATCTATTATCCATATCTGGATAATAGTTATTTTGCACATTATTGTACTGTAGGTGTTGGGGGGAGGGGGGTGTATGTATTGAATGTATAGGCTAGGTTTATTTTTTTTACATTCAGGGTTTGTTCCATGGTTCCGCGTGAGACCTCTGGAGACCACCTGTGGTCTCCTCGGGTATCTCACGGGTATCAGGCTGGTGGTTATACGGGTGACACCTGCGGGGATGAAGCGGTGGTCTCACATCTGTGGGGGCACCGCGGACCCGTAGTCTGCGGAGATGAAGCTGTGTGGTCCCACTTCTGTGGGGGCACCGCCGACCCGTAGGTGCGGGGATGAAGATGTGTGTCCCACTTCTGTGGGGGCACCGCGGACCCGTAGTGAGTACCCGTGAGTTCCCCAGACCCCCGTTTGAACCACCCGAGGCCCCGCAGACATCCGCGGGCTTACCGTGGGGACCCAATTGTGGCCCACGGTTACCCAAGGAGACCACCTGGGGGCCATGGTGCTGGCGGGACCCACCAGCAGGCCTCCAGAACCTGTTTGAAAAGGGCTACTGGTACCCTGTAGGTCTGTCAGGTGTCCCGCCAGCCCACCGGGGACTCGCGTGGGGCTGCGTTATGAACCCTGTTTGTAAAAGGATAAATCTTGTATTTATGGGGGGGCACAGGGGGTGGGTAATGTATTTAATAAATATAATGATGTTTATTGTGGGTCACTGTATTGTTTTTATTGTGGGTACTGGGGGTGGGGGGGGGTTCCCCAATGGTATGTGGGTAGGCCTCCCTTGTGGGTAGTGGGTGAGGGTGGTTAGGCCTCACGGGGTGGGGGGTTAGTGTGGGAGGGTATGTAGGCATCCTGAGTGGTGGGTGAGGGTGGGTTAACCCCTTAATGACTGTAGCAGTTAATAACGCTATGGTGAATAAGGGGTTAGGGGACATTACTTTGGATGTTTTAATTTTTGTGTCTGTTTTGCAGAAGCGGATAGGCCATGGCCAGGATGGGGGGGGGAAACGGTATGTGGGTAGTGGGTGAGGGTGGTTAGACCTCACAGTATGCACATCGGGTCCCCCCCTCCCCCTCCCCACATTTACATAAACTGCACTCACAGCAACACAGGCAGGGAGATTTAACAGACACATTAGGGGGAGGGGGCTTTACACAGATTACACTCAAGGCAGGGAGATTTAACAGAAACATTAGGGGGAGGGGGCCTTACACAGATTACACTCAAGGCAGGGAAATACAGGGGATGTACTGTACTGTATGTTGTTTATTGCAATGGTTCAATGTGTGTACAGTATAATGTTTTTTACAATTAGATAGATGTAATCCTTGGTATTGTAAGGGTTAGCCTTGGTTTTAAATTTTGTATTCTGGTTGGTACGTATATATTGATTTTTGTTTACTTGATTGGTTAAAATAGTTTACTTGTTTGGAGGTACAGTATTTGTATTTTGCTTGCAATGATATTGTTCACATTCATTTGCAGAATGTATATGGTGCATAGATTTTATGCATCATAAATACAATGTAAATGCAATGTATTGATTGGAATGTGAGGTTTTTCATTGGCATTTGATGATTTAGATTTTAAGATCAGTTAGGATTATTAAAGGAAATTCATTTTAATGTAGTGTGCCTGTATGGAGAAGTGTTATTTGTAGTACAGTATGATTTTGATAACCCTTCTACATTTATTTGTATATTGGTTCATCATGTGTGTGTATATACTGTATATATATATATATATATATATATATATATATCTGTTCATCACCTTGAGAAAGGTCCCGTGTGGAGGACCGAAACGTTGGTTTAAATGTCACACTAAATACAATTTTTTTTGACTACCTTCTGGAGTGCTGCCTCTGATATTCGCTCACACGGTATCGTATAGCCTATTATTTATTTAGATTTATTTATTAATTGTGCTGCTGCTGTGTGTGAATTTTTTTTTATTGTGGGTAGCGGGGGTGGGTTAAGGGGGTACTAGCCCCAACAATGGTTGTCTAGGGCTTGCGGGGGGGTAGCGGGAGGGGTTAACCCCTTCATGACCGTAGCGGTATTAACTGCTATGGCCGTGAAGGGGTTAAGTGCACCCGCAACCCCCCCGCAAGTCCTAAACTCACACCAAGGGCCAAATACCCCCTTCACCCACCCCCGCTACCCACAATAAAGCGAGCATGGTGGATTAACCCCTTCATTGCCATATCGGCTATCAGCTATGGTAATGAAGCAGCATTTCTGTATTTTAATAATATTGTGCAGGAACTTTGATTTGTGGCTCAGGGAACCCCCTGCTCACTGTACAATATTATTAAAAATACAGTCATGCTGCTTCGTTACCGAAGCACATAGCCGCAAAGGTAAGGAATGGGTGTTTATTTATATATGTGTTTTATTCATACTGTAGATGTGCAGGGGGTCTCCGGAGCTGAACCGCTGTGGTTTTAGGTCCGGGGACCCCCTGCTTCCTGAGATACAGGCCCCTTTATGGGGTGCCGGTATCCCTCTGCTTGGTTTACATGCCGCGGTCACGTGATCGGGACCTTTAAATGCAGAGGGATACCGGCACCTCATGAAGGGGGCTGTATCTCGGGAAGCAGGGGGTCCCCGGACCTGAAACCAATGTGGTTCAGCTCCGGAGACCCCTTGCACATCTACACTATGAATAAAAATGTATTTTAAATAATTTTTAATGTGCCGATGTTTGTGCCGAGAGAGCAGCGGATCTCTCTCTGCTGCAAACACATCTCGCCAGGGGACGGCCTATAGTATCATTGACGTGCATATACAGTACTGTATGTGTATGTTAGGGGTCATAGGGGTTGTTGTTATACAGTATATACTGTATATATACCGACAGGGACAGGCAAATCAGCGGGCACCACGATGCAGGAAGGAAGTTTCTGAGGCTGGACTGTGCTGCATACAAAAACCTTTATTGAAAAATGGTTAAAAAGAGGGGGGGAGACATACCCCTGCACCTCTAACACGTTTCACCCAGCAATTGGGCTTTTTCAAAAGCTCTGGAGCCCTGGTTGATTGGGGCCTCAACCCCAGTATTTTTTGTTCTCCTATACTGTATATATACAGTATATACTGCATTACAATTCATGAATTTCTCGGCTTCAAAGACAACAGCTCGTAAACGCCCCCATGAGTTTTTACACGGCATTGCAGTATTACAGCCAGCGGGAATAAAATGCTTAAATCACAGCCGTGAAAATAATGCAATACACCCCGGGAGAAAACGACATAACCGCAGATAACCGGGATAATCTGAAATTCGCGGAGCTAGCCGAGTTAGAATAAAGTTGGTCGCCACTGTATGTATACAAACTGTCCCTTCTACCTAGACACATTCTGACAACACTTTTACCACAAAGTCCCCCCTGAAACTCATAGCCCGAGAATCTCCACTGTTCAAAGAGGAGAGGGTGTCCAGAGGTGAGAAGACGGTTTGGTGTACGAGGATGGGCGAATTGTCTGTTCCGGAGAACAAAGGGCACACTGTGGGGACACCTTTTTTTATCTGTCAGACTTGGGAGCCTGTCCAGCGGGTGGCAATGAGTTAGCTGGGGGAGATACAGCTCGTAGGCACTTCTCCCATTGGCTAAATCATATTTCCTGCTTGTCACGGTGACTTATGACAGGCTGCAATTTACACCAAATAACTGGGTTGAACTGGTACGAGACTTAGATATGATAATATATAATTTATTCCTTGATAAAGGTGAACACACAAGATATACAAATAACAGGCAAAATATGGACACTTACTTAAGATGGAAATGATGAAACAGTCATATCTGGACTGGCAGTTCATACAGCAATCTTCATAATCATCAAGACACAAAAGACAATTGAGTAAGGGGTGACTCTGGCTTATATACCATTTTAACCCTTCTCTTACACTCAAGGCGCCGAGCTGTCTAGCAAAAATCCCTTTGAAGCTCTGTGAAGCAGATGTTGGCTTCCAGGGTAAGTGTGAAGTATCACACTTAAAAACACTCAGCCTCTTTGTTCTTGGCCCCAGTATAAACAATAGGGCAGTTAACTCGTTCCTGGAAAACGCCGTCGAGGAATCTCCATCGAAGTCAATGAGCCCATTGACTTACAATGGGAAACCGCCGCTGCTCCTCTCGGATGCCACCTGCTGGTCTTCACGGGAAACAGGTCCAAAACAGCAAGATCCGCCATTGAAATGCATTGAGCTCTAATGGCGGCCTATGGGACTCTGCAAAATGATGCCTGAAAAGGCGGGAAAATTACACAAAGGGCTATAATCACTAAATATATATTAACCCTTGCCCTCCAGGATGGATCCCAGCATGTAGGTGATGCAAACACTGGCATAACATGATACCTTTACACAGGGGAATAAACATTTGGATATGGAAGCAAGGCAAAATACATTAGTGGACCTCAGTACAGTTAACCCCTTGCTTCCCTGATGAGAGTAGAGGGTGGCCAAATGGGGTTGTAACCCCTTTAATCCCGGGCCAAATCCTCCCCATTGTCACACCTCCCCTGCTCAATGGGTGCCTGGTGCCCCAGCTGCCTCCCCTGGCACTGGGACACTACTGGTGCCCTTTAAGCACTCAATAAGTCCTGAGGGGTTGGCCTGGCAAAATTGTCATCCGGCATTGTCCAGTACATTGTCCTGGCCACAGTGGATAGTGAAGTCCAGATCCTGGGGAGCAGGGCTCCACCGTGGCCGCCGGGCATTCTCCTTTGCCTCCCTCTGCCCCCCACCCAGTTCCTGGTGAACCAAGTCCATGGTGAAGGGGCCCCTTTGCAGACCAGGCTGCACACTGCCCAGAGACTGGCATGTCTTTGCACCAACAAGAGACCAGCTATCCAGCACAGACCGTCGCTTTCCTGTCAACCAAGTCTGGGAAAGAGCTATGTCACTATCCTGTAGGGACCCTACCTGCCCTGGCTCTGTGCCCACCTGTAGCTGCTCTGCTATACTCCTGACTCTCCTCCCTGGCTGCCTATCTACCCACAGCCCCTCCTTTGGGAACCCGGGGGAACCTGTCAGGGGGGTCACTCCTGGCTAGTCAGAACAAGGGACTTTCTGCCTACCTAGCCCATCCCTAGCTTCTGCCAGCTGCCTGACACCCCACTGACCTCCTTTCTTCCCCTGCTCCACGGTGTCTCCCTGCCTAGCCTCCCCTAGGCCCAGCACCTCAGCCTGCTGCTTACCTCCCTGCAGCCCACCTGCACTCCTCTCCCCCCTGGGCAATCCTAACCCAGACACTGGAGCTACCTGAGTGCACCTACCTCCCTGACCTTGTCTCCCCCTTACCAGGGATGAGCTCAGGGGCACCTCTCCAGATGAAACCGCCTTAGCTCTTGGCTGGCAGGTATCCCTGGGGTGGCACAATCTTGCCACTACCCAGGATACCCCCAGCCCATAGCCAGGCTGCAACAGGGGGTTGCTGATCTGAGACACCTCCTGAGGCTCTGCCAGGGTAATGGGAAACTCTAGCTGCCATACCTGTGGCTGTCCCTCCCCGGCCACCACTAGCCCTTCTTCTCCCACTGAGACCTGATGCTGGCTACCTACCTGCAGCCTCCCCTCACTCCGCTTCTCCCTAGCTACTCCTAGCCTGGCTCCTAGGGATACCTGAGTGAGGCCATCTCCCTGACACTGTCTCCCCATTACCGGGGATGAGCTCAGGGTTGCTGGTGCAGATGCACCCACCTTAGCTCCTGGCTGGCAGGTAATCTGGGGGTGGTCTAACTTTGCCACAACCCCTGATACCTCCAGCCCATAGCAAGGCTGCAACAGTGGGGCTCTTAACTGAGAGTCCCCTTGCTGCTCTGCCAGGGTAATGGGGAAATCTGGCTGGCTCACTTGCTGCCTTCCCTCCCCGGTTTCCACTGGCCCACCCAACCCTCTCCCAGGCAATCCTACCCTAGAGCTTGGTTCTAACGGGGCTAGCCCATCTCCCTGAAGCTGTGCCCCCATTACCGGAGGTGAGCTCAGGGTTGCTGGTGCAGATGCACCCACCTTAGCTTCTGGTCGGCAGGTAATCTGGGGGTGGTCTAACTTTTCCACTACCCCTGAAATCTGGGGGTGGTCTAACTTTGCCACAACCCCTGATACCTTCGGCCCATAGCCGGCTGCAACAGTGGGGCTCTTAACCGAGAGTCCCCTTGCTGCTCAGCCAGGGTAATGGGGAAGTCTAGCTGCCCTACAAGCTGCCCTTCCTTCCCCTCCCCTGGTGCCCCTATCTCCTGCTACCCCTCAGTCACCCGTATAGTGAAACAACAGGGTAGAGTCATAGGGACAAATAAGTCAGGGTCAGTCTGCGACTTGGTCTGGCTTATCTCGCTGGTCCCCGCAGAGACCGCCGCCTTCGTTGGTCCCGATAGCAGGGGGACTGGAGTGGCAGCCGCCGGCATCATCTGGGCCGGGAAGCAACGGGTCACCGCCGCAGCAGCGCCCGGGGTTGGCACAGGGTGAACGATGCAGGACCGGGGTCCCAGGTCTTTGTGGAGAAACACAGCTCCATGCAAACTTGGTAAAATAACCCCCTCCCACAATCCCTGTCCCTCCCCCCACTCAGAAAGGGCTCCGGCACTTTGCCGGAACTGCGTCTCTTCTGCTGCCGTCGCCGCCATGGGCGAAACCCCGGGTAGCTGCCGCAGCAGTACCTGGCTTTGATGCAGGGTCGCCGGCATGGATTGTGGGGCTCCGGTCATCGCTGGGAATCGCCGACTCCGCCAAACAATGTGAAACACCTACCTCCCGCACACCCCAACCCTCCCCCAAATAAGATTGCCGCCGGCAGGATGCTGGAGTGGCGGCTTCTTCCCTGCCGCCGGTTCTCCGTCGGGATCAGGTGGATGGCCGCTGCTCTCCGTTGCTGGTGCTGATGTAGCCCGTCCAGGTTCTCCAGGAGACGTCCCAAGGAGGGTTGTCGCCCCGGCTGGGCGGGAGCCATCAGAGGATACCGCTAACTGGGTCATCTTGTTCGCAGCTCGTGAGCGCTGGCCGTGAGGGGCTTCTTCACCCGACCGCGCACGGTCCGGGCACCGGGCATTATTGTGGCCCGTTTGTTGGCAGTGCCGCAGCGCCTGCCGGTGCTTCTCCACCACCGGTGGACTAACCCCAGCAAGGGGCAACGGAGTCCAGGGCGGAGTTGCTTGAGCGCCGGGCTCTGGGAGGGGATAAGCGGGTCGGTGTGGTACCGACGCCAGAAACTGAGTCCACTTCGCCGGGAACCACGTCTTGCCCAATGCACACACCAGTGCTAGCTCTTTCAGGGAAAATGGACGGGCCACCGCAACGGACGTTACCTCTCCTGGTGCAAGACTTCTGTGGTCTCCGAGACCACCCGCTCCTTCCACAAGTCTCTGCCGTCCCGGAGCTGGGTCCATTCCCTGCTCTCCGGGCGGTTTGATAGTTACAGCGGCTGCAGCTGTAGATCTTTGCTCAGCCCGCCGGGTTTCATGCTCACCGATCGCTGTCTCTCTCTCAGCCTTGCCGGCTGCTGGTCCCCGCGCCGACTTGATGCACTCCTCCGGTCTCGGTGCCCGGCTCCAGTCAGACGGATGGCCGGCACTTTGGTTCTGGAGACAATGCTTCTCACAAGTAGGGGAACAGTGAGGAGGTGCCATATCTTGTGTTATATGTTGTACACTGTGTGTTCAATATCTTTAGTCCCAGGTACTCGCAATTACCATCGAGTTCCCACTATATTACGGTATCCCTTAGTACACTGTAATACAGGTCCAGTTCAGTCCCGCCGCTGCCACCAGTTAATTACAAGCCTGTCACGGTGACTTATGACAGGCTGCAATTTATACCAAATAACTGGGTTGAACTGGTACGAGACTTAGATATGATAAAATATAATTTATTCCTTGATAAAGGTGAACACACAAGATATACAAATAACAGGCAAAATATGGACACTTACTTAAGATGGAAATGATGAAACAGTCATATCTGGACTGGCAGTTCATACAGCAATCTTCATAATCATCAAGACACGAAAGACAATTGAGTAAGGGGTGACTCTGGCTTATATACCATTTTAACCCTTCTCTTACACTCAAGGCGCCGAGCTGTCTAGCAAAAATCCCTTTGAAGCTCTGTGAAGCAGATGTTGGCTTCCAGGGTAAGTGTGAAGTATCACACTTAAAAACACTAAGCCTCTTTGTTCTTGGCCCCAGTATAAACAATAGGGCAGTTAACTCGTTCCTGGAAAACGCCGTCGAGGAATCTCCATTGAAGTCAATGAGCCCATTGACTTACAAAGGGAAACCGCCGCTCCTCCTCTCGGATACCACCTGCTGGTCTTCACGGGAAACAGGTCCAAAACAGCAAGATCCGCTATTGAAATGCATTGAGCTCTAATGGCGGCCTATGGGACTCTGCAAAATGGTGCCTGAAAAGGCGGGAAAATTACACAAAGGGCTATAATCACTAAAGATATATTAACCCTTGCCCTCCCGGATGGATCCCAGCATGTACAGTAGGTGATGCAAACACTGGCATAACATGATACATTTACACAGGGGAATAAACATTTGGATATGGAAGCAAGGCAAAACACATTACTGGACCTCAGTCCAGTTAACCCCTTGCTTCCCTGATGAGAGTAGAGGGTGGCCAAATGGGCTTGTAACCCCTTTAATCCCGGGCCAAATCCTCCCCATCGTCACACTGCTCACCCGGCTTTTCGAGCTGGCTTGGCACACCTGCTCTTGTGATGTCAGCCAAGAGACAAGCCCCTGTTTCTAGTGACTAGTGGGATAGGGTTACCACGCCATAATTGGTCACTCTTCCTACCTCCATGCTAAGGATAGCTTAGCGGAGTATATGTAAGGAGATGGCCGAATCAGAGAACCAGACCATCCAGTGATTTATGTCGATGAAGCTAGGGCGGGCTTTTCAAAGTTGCTCTGTTTCAAATAGCAGAGCAACCGGCTACGTTTTGAAGCTAGGAAAGTCTGCCTCGCAGAGGCTAAGTCTCGTCTTTTGCCGCCAAGTTCTACAAATCAAAGGTAGCGGTTGCATTCAGGATTTATTGCCAAAATTAGTTCCAGGACTATCAGGATGAGGTCCCATTGGGATTTTCTTCCTAATTTCATTCCAGGAACAAGTCACGATCAGGGTAAGCCCTTGCAAGCGGGTGCCCTGCACGTAGCAAGTGTAGATTGTATCCCCAGACCTCCAGTAAATGTGTATATTTCTGTCATTTGTATTTCTGTAGTTTTTCCGAGGTTTTTATCAAATAAATCCCATTATATTTCACAACCTTGTTTTGCCTATTGAATGATCCCGGTATAAGTTTGTTAAAAGACCTGGTCTCCCATGACATAAGCTACCATGGATCGGTGAGTGCCGAACATAGAGGGCTGGAGTACGAACTGAATCGAGCATTGGTTCAGAATCCCTCTACAACAATAGGGTCCCCACCATAATGCAAAGGTGTCTGGATCTGTGGATCCCTGGGCGTAGGGTATGACGGGACTGTATATAGTAGGCGCACGAATGAGACGGAGCGCCTGACATTATGCACGCCTCTCAGCCAAGCGATCTGTGGCCTGTGATCCACAGTGACAGGGAGGCGTGCCAGAGGCATTCCCATGTCATCAGGTGAGCTTTTCACCCTCATTGACTAAACCCCACACGTGACCCGGCCGGCACACAGGAAAATCAATTTTTTTTTCTCTCCTCACGCATCACGCTCACTGTCGCTTTCGTGCACGCGAACACTCTATGGCTGTGCTAATTGCCTTAAGGCCTTTTGTTTGCAGCGCGAGTGCTGTCGCGCTTACTAAGGACGTGGTTTTAGACACTAAATATTGTTATATGTTTGATTTCATTCACTGAGGATGTCACAAACAATGTATTGATTTTATTTTACATATTTATGTGGGGAAAAGACTATGGACTCCAAGAGATTAGAGTAATCCATTTATTGATTTCAATATATATATATACAGTGTTCGACAAATCACCCAAAAATCTACTCGCCCAACCAAAAAATCTACTCGCCACCTAGTCCAGCCCCAACCCCGCCCCCAAACCCTAGTCCCGCCTCCAACCCCGCCCCTAGTACCGCCCCCAACCCCGCTTTAAAATAAAATATATAATTAAAATACATTTAATAAATTCCTACTCAGAACAACATTCGTTTTTGACAAATGTATTTAGTGTGTGTGTGTGTGTGTGTGTAAGTGTCGGATCTAGAAATAAAAGCCAGGTGTGAATGACTAGTTTCCTGAACCCCTTAACCAGTGTCTGGACGTCCCCGCTTCACAATATCTAAAGCAGCAATCCCGCCTGGGATATATATGTATATGTATATGTATATGTATATCTATATATATATATATATATATATATATATATATATATATATATATATATATATATATATATATATATATATATATATTGAAATCAATAAATGGATTACTCTAATCTATATATATATATATCATATATTTTTTTTCTTTCAATAATGAAAGAACATTAAAAAAAAAACATTGGGTACTTTATTGATAAATCATTGCTTAGAAGCGATAAACTATTGGGAAAAGTGTGTGTGTGTGTGTGTGTGTGTATATATGTGTATATAAATATATACACACACACACACACAAACATACATACATACATACAAAAACAAGCAGCTGGCACTCTATATAATAAAGTACAGTTGTGGTGCTAGTCCCATGAAGAATAAATAAAACATATTACCATCCTTGCGTCAGGCAAAAAGAGGCAGCACTCACATCCAGAAGATAAAAAAATGTATTAAGGCATGTGTAGAAAGACAACCGATCCCAACGTTTCGGTCCCGGAACGGAACCTTTCTCAAGGGGGGGTGCAACATACAAATGACAGACAGGGTATATATATATATCCAAAAACATACAACTAATCACCTGTGCATATACTGTATACCAATTACCTAATCGTGATGAGCCTGCGAAAATCACACCAGTTTGTTTGTATATATACACATACACACATATACACACATGTACATATATACACTGGGGGACCGAAACGTCGGTTTATGTGTCTTTTTC